>NC_052315.1:1038776-1083776 GCF_016432855.1 Salvelinus namaycush
CTCGCCCTCCTTTTCTGCCTTCAACTCCCCCGATAACCTTACCGCAGACGAGTTCACTCATGCTCTTATAAAGTCCACATACTGTATAATAAACATGTCCACATACTGTATAATAAACATGTCACACACTGTATAATAAACATGTCACAAATCTGTTAATAACATGTCCACATACTGACAATATAACATGTCACATACGCGTATAATCAAACATGTCCACATACTGAATAATAAACATGTCCACTAATAAACTTAATAATAAAACTGTCACATACTGTATAATACATGTCCATACTGATAATAAAACATGTCCACATACTGTATAATAAACATGTCCACATACTGGTATAATATACATGTCCACATACTGTATAATAAACATACTGTATAATAAACATGTCCACATACGTATAATAAAATGTCCACATACTGTATAATAAAAACATGTTCACATACTGTATAATAAACATGTCACATACTGTATAATAAAACATACGCATAATAAAATGTCCACATACTGTATAATATAACATGTCCACATACTGTATAATAAAACATACTGTATAATAAAAATGTCCACATACTGTATAATAAAACGTCCACATACTGTATAATAAACATGTCCACATACTGTAAATACACATGTCCTCATACTGTATAAAATCAGTCCAATACTGTATATAAACATGTCACATACTGCATATATAAACATGTCCACATACCAGTATTAATAAACATACTGTTATAAAATACGCAATATAAATACTGCATAATATAACATGTCCCCATACTGTATAATATACATGTCCACATATGTAAATAAACATACTGTATAATAAAACATGTCCACTACTGTATAATAAACATGTCCACATACTGTATATAACATGTACATTATAATAATCGTCCACATACTGTTATATAAACATACTGTATAATAAACATGTCCACATACTGTATAATAACATACTGTATAATAAACATGTCACATACTGTATAATAAACAGTCATCATACTGCATAATAAACATGTCCACATACTGTATAATAAACATACTGTATATTAAATAAGCATAATAAACACTACTGCATAATAAACATGTCCACATACTGCATAATAACATACTGTATATTAAATACTCATAAAACATACTGCATAATAAACATGTCCACAATACTGTATAATACAGACATACTGTATAATAAAACATGTCCACCTACTGTATAATAAACATGTCCACATAATATAATAAACATGTCCACATACTGTATAATAAACATATGCATATAAATACTGCATAATAAACATACGCCTAATAAAACAGTCACATACTGTATAATAAACATGTCCACATACTGTATAATAAAACATGTCCACATACTGTATAATAAACATTGTCCACATACTGTATAATAACATGTCACACATACTGTATAATTATAAATACTGTAATAATAATACAGTCCACATACTGTAAATAAACAACTGTATAATAAACATGTCCACATACGTATAATAAACATGTCATCATACTGATAATAAACAGTCCAACATACTTAGTTAATAAACATACTGTATATTAAATACGTAAAACATACTGCATAATAAAAGTCCACATACTGCATAATAAACATACCGTTATTAAATACGCATAATAAAATACGCATAATAAACATGTCCACATACGTATAATAAAACATACTGTATAATAAACATGTCCACATACTGTATAATAAACATGTCACATACTGTATAATAAACATGTCCACATACTGTATAATAAACATGTCCACATACTGTATAATATACATGTCAACATACTGATAATAAACATACTGTTAATAAACATGTCCACATACGTATAATAAAAACATGTCCACATACTGTATAATAAAACATGTACACATACTGTATAATAAACATGTCCCATACTGTATAATAAACATGTCCACATACTGTATAATAAACATGTCCACATACTGCGTAATAAACATGTCCAACATACTGTATAAAAACATACTGTATATAAATACTGATAAAAAACATACTGCATAATAAACATGTCCACATACTGTATAAATACATGTCACATACTGTATAATAAACATGTCCCACCTACTGATAATAAACATAGTATATAAATACGCATAATAAACATACTGCATAATAAACTGTCACATACTGTATAATATACATGTCCACTACTGTATAATAACATACTGTATAATAAACATGTCACATATGTATAATAACACATGTCCACATACTGTATAATAAAACATGTCCACTACCATAATAACATCACATATGTATATAAACATGTCCACATAATGTATAATAAAAACATACTGTATAGTAAATACTGCATAATAAACATACTGCATAAATAAACATGTCCACATACTGTATAATATACATGTCCACATACTGTATAATAAACATAATGTATAATAAACATGTCACATACTGTATAATAAACAATCTGTATAATCTACATGTCCACATACTGTATAATAACATGTCCACATACTGCATAATAAACATGTCACATATGATAATAAACATACTGTATATTAAATACTGCATAATAAACATACTGCCTAATAAACATGTCTACATACTGTATAATATACATGTCCACATACTGTATAATAAAACATACTGTATAATAAAACATGTCCACATACTGTTTAATAAACATGGTCCACATACTGTATAATAAACAGTCCACATACTGTATAATAAACATGTCCTCATACTGTATAATAAACAGTCCAATACTGTATAATAACAGTCCACATACTGTATAATAAAATACTGCATATAAACATGTCCACATACTGTATAATAAACATGTCCAATACTGTATAATAAACCTACTGTATATAAAACATGTCCACATACTGTAAATAAAACATGTCCACATACTGTATAATAAACATGTCCACATACACTGTATAATAAACATGTCCTCATACTGTATAATAATAATGTCCACATACTGTCATAATAAACAGTCCACATTACTGCATAATAAAACATGTCCACATACTGTATAATAAACATGTCCAATATGCATAATAAACATGTCCACATACTGCATAATAAACATACTGTATATAAATACTGCTAATAAACATACGCATAATAAAACATGTCCACATACTGTATAATATACATGTCCACATACTGTATAATAAAACATACTGTATAATAACACGTCCACAACTGCATAATAAACATGTCCACATACTGCATAATAAAACATACTGTATATTAAATACTGCATAATAAACATACTGCATAATAAAAACATGTCCACATACTGTATAATATACATGCCTCCACATACTGTATAAATAACACTACTGTATAATAACATGTCACATACTGTATAATAAACATACATGTATAATAATACATGTCCACATACTGTATAATAACATGTCCACATACTGTATAATAAACATGTCCACATACTGTAATAATAAACATGTCACATACTGTATAATAAACAGTCCCATACTGCAATATAAACATGTCCACATACTGTATAATAAACATGTCCACCTACTGTCTAATAAAACATGTCCACATACTGTATAAATAAACATGTCCACATAATGTATAATAAAATACTGCATAATAAACTGTCACATTACTGTATAATATTACATGTCCACATACTGTATAATAAACATACATGTTGTATAATAAACATGTCCACAATACTGTACATAATAAACATGTCACATATACGTATAATAAACATGTCCACATACTGTATATAACATGTTCCTCATACTGTATAATAAAATATGTCCAACATACTGTATAATAAAACATGTCCACATACTGCATAATAAACATGTCCACATACTGTATAATAAACATACTGTATATTAAATACTGCATAATAAACATACTGCATAATAAAACATGTCCACATACTGTATAATATACATAGTCCACATACTGATAAAAACATACTGTATAATAAAATGTCCACATACTGTATAATAAACATGTCCACATACTGTATAATAAACATGCCACATACTGTATAATAACACTGTCCACCAACTGTATAATAAACATACTGTATAATAAACATGTCCACATACTGTATAATAAAAATACTGTATAATAAACATGTCCACATACTGTATAATAAACATGTCATATACTGATAATAAACATGTCCACATACGTATATAAAACTGTCTATTAAATACTGCATAATAAACATACTGCATAAAAACATGTCCACCTATGAATAATAAACATACTGTATATTAAATACTGCATAATAAACATACTGCATAATAAACATGTCCACATACTGTTTAATTGAACAATACTGTATAATAAAACATGTCCAATACTGTATAATAACATGTCCAATACTGTATAATAAACATGTCCATCATACTGTATAATAAAACATGTCCACATTACTGTATATATACATGTCCCAATACTGTATAATAAACATACTGTATAATAAACATGTCCAATACTGTGATAATAAACAGTCCACATACTGTATAATAAACATGTCCACATACTGTATAATAAACATGTCCTCATACTGTATAATAAACATGTCCACATACTGTATAATAAAACAGTCCACTACTGCATAATAACAGTCCACATACTGTATAATAACATACTGTATATAAATAACATAATAACATACTGCATAATAAACATGTCCACATACTGTATAATATACCTGTCCAAATACTGCATAATAAACATGTCCACATACTGCATAATAAACATACTGTATATTAAATACTGCATAATAAACCTACTGCATAATAAACATGTCCACATACTGTATAATATACATGTCCACATCTGTATAATAAAACATACTGTATAATAAACATGTCCACATACTGTATAATAAACATGTCCACATACTGATAATAAACATGTCCACATACTGTATAATAAACATGTCCACATACTGTATAATAAACATGTCCACATACTGTATAAAAACTGTATATTATACTGCATAATAAACATACTGCATAATAACATGTCCACATACTGTATAATATACATGTCCACATACTGTATAATAAACATACTGTATAATAAACATGTCCACATACTGTATAATAAACATACTGTATAATATACATGTCCACATACTGTATATAAACATGTCCACATACTGCATAATAAAACATGTCCACATACTGCATATAAACATACTGTTATATAAATACTGCATAATAAACATTAGCATAATAAACATGTCACATACTGTATAATATACATGTCTCACATACTGTATAATAAACATACTGTATAATAAACATGTCCACATACTGTATAATAAACATGTCACAATACTGTATAATAAACAGTCCACATACTGTATAATAAACATGTCCCATACTGTATAATAAACATGTCCACATACTGTATAATAAACATGTCCACATACTGTATAATAAACATACTGCATAAAAACATGTCACATACTGTATAATAACATGTCCACATACTGTATAATAACATATGTATAATAAAACATGTCACAATACTGTATAATAACATGTCCACATACTGTATAATAAACATGTCCACATACTGTATAATAAACATGTCCTCATACTGTATAATAACATGTCCACATACTGTATAATAAACATGTCCACATACTGCATAATAAACATGCCACATACTGTAAATAAAACATACTGTAATTAAATACTGCATAATAAACATACTGCATAATAAACATGTCCACATACTGTGCATAATATACATGTCCACATACTGTATAATAAACATATAGTAATAAACATGTCCAAATACTGTATAATAAAACATGTCCACATACTGTATAATAAACATGTCCACATACTGTATAATAAACATACTGTATAATAAACATGTCCACATACTGTATATATACAGTCCACACACTGTATAATAACATGTCCAATACTGTATAATAAAACATGTCCAAATACTGTATAATAAACATGTCCACATACTGTATAATAAAACATAATGTATATTAAATACTGCATAATAAACATACTGCATAATAAACATGTTCACATACTGTATAATATACATGTCCACATACTGTATAAAAACATACTGTATAATAACATGTCCACATACTGTATAATAAACATACTGTATAATATACATGTCACATACTGTATAATAAACATGTCCACATACTGCATAATAAACATGTCCAACATACTGCATAATAAACATCACTGTATATGTAAATACTGCACTAATAAACATACTGCATAATAAACATGTCCACATACTGTATAATATACATGTCCACATACTGTATAATAAACATACTGTATAATAAACATGTCCACATACGATAATAACATGTCCACATACTGTATAATAAACATGTCCACATACTGTATAATAAACATGCATC
The DNA here is from genome assembly GCF_016432855.1 of Salvelinus namaycush. NCBI lineage: Eukaryota > Metazoa > Chordata > Actinopteri > Salmoniformes > Salmonidae > Salvelinus > Salvelinus namaycush. Next base: position 1,045,222 of record NC_052315.1, read on the forward strand.
ATACTGTTATAATAAACATACTGTATAATAAACATGTCCACATACTGTATAATAAACATGTCCACATACTGTATAATAAACATACTGTCATAAATACATGTAATACAGCCCACCCAAAAAACATTTTACGTGTATAATAAACATGTCCACATACTGTATAATAAACATACCTGTATAATAAACATGTCCACATACTGTATAATAAACATGCCACATACTGATAATAAACATGTCCACAATACTGTATAAAAACATACTGTAATAATATGACATGTACACATACTGTAAATAAACACATACTGCATAATAAACATGTCCACATACTGTATAATAAACAGTCCTACATTTACTGTATAATACATTGTCCACATATGTATAATAAACATGTCCACATACTGTAATAAACATGTCACATACTGTATAATCAATACTGTATTTAAATACTGCATAATAAAACTACTGCATAATAAACATTTCCACATACTGTATAATATACATGTCCACATACTGTATAATAAACATACTGTATAATAAACATGTCCACATACTGTATAATAAACATGTCCACATACTGTATAATAAACATGTCCACATACTGTATAATAAACATACTGTATAATAAACATGTCCACATACTGTATAATATACATGTCCACATACTGTATAATAAACATACTGTATAATAAACATGTCCACATACTGTATAATAAACATACTGTATAATAAACATGTCCACACACTGTATAATAAACATGTCCACATACTGTATAATAAACATGTCCACATACTGTATAATAAACATGTCCACATACTGTATAATAAACATACTGTATATTAAATACTGCATAATAAACATACTGCATAATAAACATGTTCACATACTGTATAATATACATGTCCACATACTGTATAATAAACATACTGTATAATAAACATGTCCACATACTGTATAATAAACATACTGTATAATATACATGTCCACATACTGTATAATAAACATGTCCACATACTGCATAATAAACATGTCCACATACTGCATAATAAACATACTGTATATTAAATACTGCATAATAAACATACTGCATAATAAACATGTCCACATACTGTATAATATACATGTCCACATACTGTATAATAAACATACTGTATAATAAACATGTCCACATACTGTATAATAAACATGTCCACATACTGTATAATAAACATGTCCACATACTGTATAATAAACATACTGTATATTAAATACTGTAATCACTGAGGCTTGGTTGAATGTTTGTTGGTTGGAACATTGGGGCCGTTCTGTGGTTGTGAAATAAATGGCCCTATTGATGCCAAGTTGTCTGACATAGCTATATTGATGCCAGGTTGTCTGACATAGCTACTGATGCCAGGTTGTCTGACATAGCTACTGATGCCAGGTTGTCTGACATAACTATTGATGCCAGGTTGTCTGACATAGCTACTGATGCCAGGTTGTCTGACATAGCTATTGATGCCAGGTTGTCTGACATAACTATTGATGCCAGGTTGTCTGACATAGCTATATTGATGCCAGGTTGTCTGACATAGCTATATTGATGCCAGGTTGTCTGACATAGCTACTGATGCCAGGTTGTCTGACATAACTATTGATGCCAGGTTGTCTGACATAGCTATATCGATGCCAAGTTGTCTGACATAGCTATTGATGCCAGGTTGTCTGACATAACTATTGATGCCAGGTTGTCTGACATAGCTATATCGATGCCAAGTTGTCTGACATAGCTATTGATGCCAGGTTGTCTGACATATCTATTGATGCCAGGTTGTCTGACATAGCTATATTGATGCCAGGTTGTCTGACATAGCTATGTTGATGCCAGGTTGTCTGACATAGCTATATTGATGCCAGGTTGTCTGACATAGCTATATTGATGCCAGGTTGTCTGACATAGCTATATTGATGCCAGGTTGTCTGACATAGCTATATTGATGCCAGGTTGTCTGACATAGCTACTGATGCCAGGTTGTCTGACATAGCTACTGATGCCAGGTTGTCTGACATAGCTTTATTGATGCCAGGTTGTCTGACATAGCTATGTTGATGCCAAGTTCTCTGACATAGCTATATTGATGCCAGGTTGTCTGACATAGCTATGTTGATGCCAGGTTGTCTGACATAGCTATTGATGCCAGGTTGTCTGACATAGCTATATTGATGCCAGGTTGTCTGACATAGCTACTGATGCCAGGTTGTCTGACATAGCTATATTGATGCCAGGTTGTCTGACATAGCTATATTGATGCCAGGTTGTCTGACATAGCTATGTTGATGCCAGGTTGTCTGACATAGCTATGTTGATGCCAGGTTGTCTGACATAGCTATATTGATGCCAGGTTGTCTGACATAGCTATATTGATGCCAGGTTGTCTGACATAGCTTTATTGATGCCAGGTTGTCTGACATAGCTATATTGATGCCAGGTTGTCTGACATAGCTATATTGATGCCAGGTTGTCTGACATAGCTACTGATGCCAGGTTGTCTGACATAGCTATATTGATGCCAGGTTGTCTGACATAGCTATATTGATGCCAGGTTGTCTGACATAGCTATATTGATGCCAGGTTGTCTGACATAGCTATATTAATGCCAGGTTGTCTGACATAGCTACTGATGCCAGGTTGTCTGACATAGCTATATTGATGCCAGGTTGTCTGACATAGCTATATTGATGCCAGGTTGTCTGACATAGCTATATTGATGCCAGGTTGTCTGACATAGCTATATTGATGCCAGGTTGTCTGACATAGCTGTATTGATGCCAGGTTGTCTGACATAGCTATATTGATGCCAGGTTGTCTGACATAGCTTTATTGATGCCAGGTTGTCTGACATAGCTACTGATGCCAGGTTGTCTGACATAGCTACTGATGCCAGGTTGTCTGACATAGCTATTGATGCCAGGTTGTCTGACATAGCTATATTGATGCCAGGTTGTCTGACATAGCTATATTGATGCCAGGTTGTCTGACATAGCTATTTTGATGCCAGGTTGTCTGACATAGCTTTATTGATGCCAGGTTGTCTGACATAGCTTTATTGATGCCAGGTTGTCTGACATAGCTACTGATGCCAGGTTGTCTGACATAGCTACTGATGCCAGGTTGTCTGACATAGCTATTGATGCCAGGTTGTCTGACATAGCTATATTGATGCCAGGTTGTCTGACATAGCTATATCGATGCCAGGTTGTCTGACATAGCTATATCGATGCCAGGTTGTCTGACATAGCTATATCGATGCCAGGTTGTCTGACATAGCTATATCGATGCCAGGTTGTCTGACATAGCTATATCGATGCCAGGTTGTCTGACACAGCTATATCGATGCCAGGTTGTCTGATATAGCTATGTTGATGCCAGGTTGTCTGACATAGCTACTGATGCCAGGTTGTCTGACATAGCTACTGGTGCCAGGTTGTCTGACATAGCTATGTTGATGCCAGGTTGTCTGACATAGCTATGTTGATGCCAGGTTGTCTGACATAGCTATGTTGATGCCAGGTTGTCTGACATAGCTATGTTGATGCCAGGTTGTCTGACATAGCTACTGATGCCAGGTTATCTAACATAGCTACTGATGCCAGGTTGTCTGACATACCGTCACCAACACTGGTAGGCAGTAGATACATCATGACAGATGCCACTATTGACAGACCTGATATGGATGTTTTCACATATAGGTCCACCTCCCCTTTTTCATACCGTTAAAGAGGAGCGAGATAGCACAGTGACTATTGCTGAGATCCCTGAGATGCCTGGTGTTAACGAGCCAGATATTGTATTCTTCATATTCTAGATACAACCGCTATTAAAAAATATGACCTTTACTTTCGATTCATAAACCGCCCAGCTAGCTAATGACGCATTGTGTTGTATTTCGGGAATAAATCTCTTTCCTGCTATTAGAACTGTTCTGTTGCCCCTCTACCTAGTGGGGCGGCAGGTAGTGTTGTGGTTAGAACATTGGGCAAGTAACTGAAAGGTTGCTAGATCGAATCCCTGAGCTGACAAGGCAAAAATCTGTCGTTCTGCCCTTGAACAAGGCAGTTAACCCACTGTTCCTAGGCCGTCATTGAAAATAAGAATTTGTTCTTAACTGACTTGCCAAGTTAAATTAAGGTTAAATAAAAAATATATATAAATAACCTACTCACGCAGCTGTCACTGGTTGAGTGGGCCATGCATGCAAGAGCAGGAAGCTGTGCCCTGCGTTCTTTAACAATGATGTGTGAATGTTTAATAATTAAATAGGTTATGAATTATTCTGCCGGCTGGAGTCTGTTCCTACAGCTCAGAGTTCTATCTCTCTGTGCAACATTCTATATTTAGAATGGGTTGGAGAGGGAGTCCAGCTCTGCCATTGAAAATGTAATTCCCTAACAACTCTGTGTCTTTCTCTAATTTTGAGGAATGCAAAGTGTTTTATCTGTTTTCATTCTTCATGACAGTATTTGGTTCACAGATTATTTGTAATATATTTGCTCTTTCATGATGGACTGTAGATTTTTCAACCTGATTTAAACAGCTTGATAGAGTCCTTACCTCAGCATTTTTTTTTCATATACAGTTGAAGTCGGAAGTTTACATACACTTAGGTTGGAGTTATTAAAACTCGTTTTTCAACCACTCCACAATTTTCTTGTTAACAAACTATAGTTTTGGCAAGTCGGTTAGGACATCTACTGTATGCATGACACAAGTCATTTTTCCAACAATTGTTTACAGACAGATTATTTCACTTATAATTCACTGTATCACAATTCCAGTGGGTCAGAAGTTTACATACACTAAGTTGACTGTGCCTTTAAACAGCTTGAAAAATTCCAGAAAATGATGTCATGGCTTTAGAAGCTTCTGATGGGCTAAATTACATAATTTGAGTCAATTGGAGGTGTACCTGTGGATGTATTTCAAGGCCTACCTTCAAATTCTGTGCCTCTTTGCTTGACATCATGGGAAAATCAAAAGAAATCAGCCAAGACCTCAGAAAAACGATTATATACCAAGTGTCACGTTTGTGTGTAGAGACGGAAAAAGGCGCAGAGTACGTAGAGTTCCACATATTTATTATGAAGTGAAACTTAGAAAGAACAAAACAAATAAATCAATAAGCTAACAATGAAACGTGACTACGTGGTGCACATGCACAAAATAATATCCCACAAACACAGGAGGGAAAAACAGCTACTTAAATATGATCCCCAATTAGAGACAACGATTACCAGCTGCCTCTAATTGGGAATCATACAAATCACCAACATAGAAATAATAACCTAGAACCCCACATAGAAATAATAAACTAGAATACCCCCCAGTCACACCCTGACCTACTTCATCATAGAGAAACAATGGCTCTCTATGGTCAGGGCGTGACAACAAGTCTGGTTCATCCTTTGGAGCAATTTCCAAACGTCTGAAGGTACCATGTTCATCTGTACAAGCAATAGTACGCAAGTATAAACCCCATGGGACCACGCAGCCGTCATACCACTCAGGAAGGAGATGCGTTCTGTCTCCTAGAGATGAACGTACTTTGGTGCGAAAATTGCAAATCAATCCCAGAACAACAGCAAAGGACCTTGTGAAGATGCTGGAGGAAACCGGTACAAAAGTATCTATATCCACAGTAAAACGAGTCCTATATTGACATAACCTGAAAGGCCGCTCAGCAAGGAAGAAGCCACTGCTCCAAAACCGTCATAAAAAAGCCAGACTACGGTTTGCAACTGCACATGGGGACAAAGATTGTACTTTTTGAGGAATTGTCCTCTCTTCTGATGAAACAAAAATAGAACTGTTTGGCCATAATGACCATCGTTATGTTTGGAGGAAAAAGGGGGAGGCTTGCAAGCCGAAGAACACCATCCCAACTGTGAAGCACGGGGGTGGCAGCATAATTTTGTGGGGGTGCTTTGCTGCAGGAGGGACTGGTGCTCTTCACAAAATAGATGGCATCATGAGGTTGTAAAATGATGTAGATATATATCCTAATGGACAATGACTCCAAGCATACTTCCAAAGTTGTGGCAAAATGGCTTAAGGACAACAAAGTCAAGGTATTGGAGTGGCCATCACAAAGCCCTGACCTCAATCACATAGAACATTTGTGGGCAGAACTGAAAAAGTGTGTGTGAGCAAGGAGGTCTACAAACCTGACTCAGTTACACCAGCTCTGTCAGGAGAAATTGACCAAAATCCACCCAATTTATTGTGGGAAGCTTGTGGAAGGCTACCCAAAACGTTTGACCCAAGTTAAACAATTTAAAGGCAATGCTACCAAATACTAATTGAGTGTATGTAAACTTCTGACCCACTGGGAATGTGATGAAATAAATAAAAGCTGAAATAAATCATTCTCTCTACTATTATTCTGACATTTCACATTCTTAAAATAAAGTGGTGATCCTAACTGACCTAAAACAGGGATTTTTTTACCAGGATTAAATGTCAGTAATTGTGGAAAAACTGGGTTTAAATATATTTGGCTAAAGGGTATGTAAACTTGAACGGTATATATTTTTTCAAATTGAACCTTTATTTAACTAGGCAAGTCAGCTAAGAACAAATTCTTATTTACAATGACGGCCTACACCGGCCAAACCCTAACCCGGATGACGCTTGGCAAATTGTGCGCCACCCTACGGGACTCCCAATCATGTCACGGTTGTGATACAGCCTGGATTCAAACCAGGGTGTCTATAGTGACGCCTCAAGCACTGAGAAGCAGTGGCCTTAGACCGCTTCGCCACTCGGGAGCCACACATTTGAGGTGTTGCTTCTCTCTCTTTTCACGTTCAAACTAGAGACAGTCAGGTTACAGGGAAAGTCTAGTTATCTGGCTGTGGGAGGGTGGAGGACAAGGAGAATGTAGGAGGTAGTCGTGTTCCTGACGCCTTGAGTCTGAGTGGGTCTTACTGTCCGTCGCAGTGGTTGGCATTGCCTGGGTAACCGGATCGTGATCAAGCTGCTGATGCCCAGCTCAGTCTGAGTGTGCAGGCCAGGCAGGGGTCACCCCGCTAGGGAGAGACTCTAGGCCTCAGCTCCAATGCTGCAGACTCCTGAACTGCAGGCTCCAATGCTGCAGGCTCTAATGCTGCATGCTCTATAGGCTGCAGACTCCTGAACTGCAGGCTCCAATGCTGTAGGCTCCAATGCCGCAGACTCCTGAACTGCAGGCTCCAATGCTGCAGGCTCTAATGCTGCATGCTCTATAGGCTGCAGACTCCTGAACTGCAGGCTCCAATGCTGTAGGCTCCAATGCTGCAGACTCCTGAACTGCAGGCTCCAATGCTGCAGGCTCTATAGGCTGCAGACTCCACTAGCTCCAGGGCTCACACACACTGATGGGATGATTAGGAATCAATACTATAAGACTTGTGGATTATTGTTAATGATTTTTTAATGGAGCCCATTCCTATTTACAACACATAACGTGTGATTGTTATAGCATTGTTCAGTGGTATAACAACACATTTAGAGAAAATTGACTATTGCTGTTATTGTAGCTTTACAGAGTTTTGTATGGTCTCTGTGTGAATTCATATTAATTGATATGGACAACAAGATTTAGTAATCATTCAATAAAGAACATACAATACAGAAGGGCTCATTCAGATTTCTACTGTACTGGGTTCAGTCAGATTTCTACTGTACTGGGTTCAGTCAGATATCTACTGTACTGGGTTCAGTCAGATATCTACTGTACTGGCCTCAGTCAGATTTCTACTGTACTGGGTTCAGTCAGATTTCTACTGTACTGGGTTCAGTCAGATATCTACTGTACTGGGTTCAGTCAGATTTCTACTGTACTGGCCTCAGTCAGATTTCTACTGTACTGGGTTCAGTCAGATATCTACTGTACTGTACTGGGTTCAGTCAGATTTCTACTGTACTGGGTTCAGTCAGATTTCTACTGTACTGGGCTCAGTCAGATTTCTACTGTACTGGGTTCAGTCAGATATCTACTGTACTGGGTTCAGTCAGATTTCTACTGTACTGGGCTCAGTCAGATTTCTACTGTACTGGGTTCAGTCAGATATCTATTGTACTGGGTTCAGTCAGATTTCTACTGTACTGGGTTCAGTCAGATTTCTACTGTACTGGGTTCAGTTAGATTTCTACTGTACTGGGCTCAGTCAGATTTCTACTGTACTGGGTTCAGTCAGATATCTATTGTACTGGGTTCAGTCAGATTTCTACTGTACTGGGCTCAGTCAGATTTCTACTGTACTGGGTTCAGTCAGATATCTACAGTACTGGCATCAGTCAGATTTCTACTGTACTGGGCTCAGTCAGATTTCTACTGTACTGGGCTCAGTCAGATTTCTACTGTACTGGGTTCAGTCAGATATCTACTGTACTGGGTTCAGTCAGATTTCTACTGTACTGGCCTCAGTCAGATTTCTACTGTACTGGGTTCAGTCAGATTTCTACTGTACTGGGTTCAGTCAGATTTCTACTGTACTGGGTTCAGTCAGATTTCTACTGTACTGGGTTCAGTCAGATTTCTACTGTACTGGCCTCAGTCAGATATCTATTGTACTGGGTTCAGTCAGATTTCTACTGTACTGGGTTCAGTCAGATTTCTACTGTACTGGGTTCAGTCAGATTTCTACTGTACTGGGTTCAGTCAGATATCTACTGTACTGGGTTCAGTCAGATTTCTACTGTACTGGGTTCAGTCAGATATCTACTGTACTGGGTTCAGTCAGATATCTACTGTACTGGCCTCAGTCAGATTTCTACTGTACTGGGTACAGTCAGATTTCTACTGTACTGGGTTCAGTCAGATTTCTACTGTACTGGGCTCAGTCAGATTTCTACTGTACTGGGTTCAGTCAGATATCTACTGTACTGGGTTCAGTCAGATTTCTACTGTACTGGGTTCAGTCAGATATCTACTGTACTGTACTGGGTTCAGTCAGATATCTACTGTACTGGGTTCAGTCAGATATCTACTGTACTGGGTTCAGTCAGATATCTACTGTACCTTACTGGGTTCAGTCAGATATCTACTGGACTGGACTGGGTTCAGTCAGATTTCTACTGTACTGGGTTTAGTCAGATTTCTACTGTACTGGGTTCAGTCAGATTTCTACTGTACTGGGTTCAGTCAGATATCTACTGTACTGGGTTCAGTCAGATTTCTACTGTACTGGGTTCAGTCAGATATCTACTGTACTGGGTTCAGTCAGATATCTACTGTACTGGGTTCAGTCAGATTTCTACTGTACTGGGTTCAGTCAGATATCTACTGTACTGGGTTCAGTCAGATATCTACTGTACTGTACTGGGTTCAGTCAGATTTCTACTGTACTGGGTTCAGTCAGATTTCTACTGTACTGGGTTCAGTCAGATATCTACTGTACTGGGTTCAGTTAGATTTCTACTGTACTGGGTTCAGTCAGATATCTACTGTACTGGGTTCAGTCAGATATCTACTGTACTGTACTGGGTTCAGTCAGATTTCTACTGTACTGGGTTCAGTCAGATTTCTACTGTACTGGGTTCAGTCAGATATCTACTGTACTGGGTTCAGTCAGATTTCTACTGTACTGGGTTCAGTCAGATATCTACTGTACTGTACTGGGTTCAGTCAGATATCTACTGTACTGGGTTCAGTCAGATATCTACTGTACTGGGTTCAGTCAGATTTCTACTGTACTGGGTTCAGTCAGATTTCTACTGTACTGGGTTCAGTCAGATTTCTACTGTACTGGGTTCAGTCAGATTTCTACTGTACTGGGCTCAGTCAGATATCTACTGTACTGGGTTCAGTCAGATATTCAGTTTAGTCACATGATTTCTCAATTTGCAGTACGTTTGCCAATCAGTTGTGCAGCCAGACTTATTTGCCATACCTTTTGCCTTGTCCCTCTCAACCATAACAATTTTTCAAATCAATCCACGGGGATTTAACTGTTTTTACAGTCATTTTCTTAATGGGTTCATGTTTATTAGTAACTGGAGTAAGCAATTTCATAAATGTGTCAAGTGCAGCGTCTGGTTGCTCCTCATTACACACCACAGAGGTTACAGCCACAATTACAATTAATAATAGCCAAGGAGTCAATGACTCCTGTGAGACATTTAATGTGAGACATTTAAGAAGCAGGCGGCGTAATCACAACCCCGACAATTTGAAATGTTTAATTAAACACCTGTAAAAAAAAAAAAAAAAACCTGTCCCTTGGTTGAAGAGAGAGGTAGTGGCCGTGTCCCCATCCCTACTATTCATGTCCCTTGTGTAGTGTTCTGTGGGCGGACGGCCAATCAGATAATACCTCCTATTGTGTAGTGTTCTGTGGGCGGACGGCCAATCAGATAATAACTCCTATTGTGTAGTGTTCTGTGGGCGGACGGCCAATCAGATAATACCTCCTATTGTGTAGTGTTCTGTGGGCGGACGGCCAATCAGATAATAACTCCTATTGTGTAGTGTTCTGTGGGCGGACGGCCAATCAGATAATACCTCCTATTGTGTAGTGTTCTGTGGGCGGATGGCCAATCAGATAATACCTCCTATTGTGTAGTTTTCTGTGGGGGGGACGGCCAATCGGATAATACCTCATATTGTGTAGTGTTCTGTGTGGGGACGGCCAATCAGATAATACCTCCTGTTGTGTAGTGTTCTGTCGGCGAACGGCCAGTGACCAACAACCAGCTCATAGATGGAAGGTGTTGCCATGGTATTAAGGAGATACGGTTCTCATCAAAATATCTACTTAAATTTACAGTAATAAACACATGGAAGACTTAGTGAGAGACCTGTAAAAGCTTATTGTAACACTTTACTGTAGGTATCCTTATGAATGGATGATATTGTCTTCGTGTCTTTACTGTAGGTATCCTTATGAATGGATGATATTGTCTTCGTGTCTTTACTGTAGGTATCCTTATGAATGGATGATATTGTCTTCGTGTCTTTACTGTAGGTATCCTTATGAATGGATGATATTGTCTTCGTGTCTTTACTGTAGGTATCCTTATGAATGGATGATATTGTCTTCGTGTCTTTACTGTAGGTATCCTTATGAATGGATGATATTGTCTTTACTGTAGTTATCCTTATGAATGCATTATATTTTGTCTACTTTCTATTGAGAGCAGCTGTAGGCTAATATTTTAACGTCGTTCATTTGATTCCGCTCCAAATCTTCAGCTTTTCATCATTTTTTATAGAATAATGTTGATCAACGTGTCTCTATTTTTTGTTTCTCATTTCAGGCCACAATCGGAATAGACTTCCTGTCAAAAACGATGTACTTGGAGGACCGAACGGTAAGTTAGCTCAATCAAAAGGCTATTTTACTACCCTTCTAGTGTCTCCCCCCCCCCCCCCCGGGCCACCTCTCTCTCTGTGAAATATCACCCACTAAGTTTCAGATGTACTGGCAAGCGTTCCAATTGGCACCCTATTACATCTGTAGTGCACTACTTTTGACCATGGTCCATAGGGCTCTGTAGTGCACTACTTTTGACCATGGTCCATAGGGCTCTGTAGTGCACTACTTTTGACCATGGTCCATAGGGCTCTGTAGTGCACTACTTTTGACCATGGTCCATAGGGCTCTGTAGTGCACTACTTTTGACCATGGTCCATAGGGCTCTGTAGTGCACTACTTTTGACCATGGTCCATAGGGCTCTGTAGTGCACTACTTTTGACCATGGCCCATAGGGCTCTGAACCATTAATATAGACAGGGTCATTGGTCCTGAGTAGGGCTGTTATGGTGACCACACGAGTCATGATGAGGTAAAATTTCACTTGACCATTGAGTCATGCCGCTGATGGTCATACCAAATTTGCGGACGGCCAGTCACTAATGGCCTGGTACTCAGGGCTCTATTGTCCCTCCATCAGGTCCTAATGGTCTGGTACTCAGGGCTCTATTGTCCCTCCATCAGATCCTAATGGCCTGGTACTCAGGGCTCTATTCTCTCTCCATCAGGTCCTAATGGCCTGGTACTCAGGGCTCTATTGTCCCTCCATCAGGTCCTAATGGCCTGGTACTCAGGGCTCTATTCTCTCTCCATCAGGTCCTAATGGCCTGGTACTCAGGGCTCTATTCTCTCTCCATCAGGTCCTAATGGCCTGGTACTCAGGGCTCTATTGTCCCTCCATCAGGTCCTAATGGCGTGGTACTCAGGGCTCTATTGTCCCTCCATCAGGCCACTAATGGCCTGGTACTCAGGGCTCTATTGTCCCTCCATCAGGTCCTAATGGCCTGGTACTCAGGGCTCTATCGTCCCTCCATCAGGTCCTAACGGCCTGGTACTCAGGCCTCTATTGTCCCTCCATCAGGTCCTACTGGCCTGGTACTCAGGGCTCTATTGTCCCTCCATCAGGTCCCAATGGCCTGGTACTCAGGGCTCTATTGTCCCTCCATCAGGTCCCAATGGCCTGGTACTCAGGGCTCTATTGTCCCTCCATCAGGTCCTAATGGCCTGGTACTCAGGGCTCTATTGTCCCTCCATCAGGTCCCAATGGCCTGGTACTCAGGGCTCTATTGTCCCTCCATCAGGTCCTAATGGCCTGGTACTCAGGGCTCTATTGTCTCTCCATCAGGTCCTAATGGCCTGGTACTCAGGGCTCTATTGTCCCTCCATCAGGTCCTATTGGCCTGGTACTCAGGGCTCTATTGTCCCTCCATCAGGTCCTAATGGCCTGGTACTCAGGGCTCTATTGTCCCTCCATCAGGTCCTAATGGCCTGGTACTCAGGGCTCTATTGTCCCTCCATCAGGTCCTAATGGCCTGGTACTCAGGGCTCTATTGTCCCTCCATCAGGTCCTAATGGCCTGGTACTCGGGGCTCTATTGTCCCTCCATCAGGTCCTAATAGCCTGGTACTCAGGGCTCTATTGTCCCTCCATCAGATCCTAATGGCCTGGTACTCAGGGCTCTATTCTCTCTCCATCAGGTCCTAATGGCCTGGTACTCAGGGCTCTATTGTCCCTCCATCAGGTCCTAATGGCCTGGTACTCGGGGCTCTATTGTCCCTCCATCAGGTCCTAATAGCCTGGTACTCAGGGCTCTATTGTCCCTCCATCAGATACTAATGGCCTGGTACTCAGGGCTCTATTGTCTCTCCATCAGGTCCTAATGGCCTGGTACTCAGGGCTCTATTGTCCCTCCATCAGGTCCTATTGGCCTGGTACTCAGGGCTCTATTGTCCCTCCATCAGGTCCTAATGGCCTGGTACTCAGGGCTCTATTGTCCCTCCATCAGGTCCTAATGGCCTGGCCATCAGGTCCTAATGGCCTGGTACTCAGGGCTCTATTGTCCCTCCATCAGGTCCTAATGGCCTGGTACTCGGGGCTCTATTGTCCCTCCATCAGGTCCTAATAGCCTGGTACTCAGGGCTCTATTGTCCCTCCATCAGATCCTAATGGCCTGGTACTCAGGGCTCTATTGTCCCTTTGAAATCAATGCAAATGCAATGGAAAATCAAACCAAACACTTCCTGAGAGCCCCGGCATTCAGAGTTTGAGCGGAATAGGATCACCTGTTGGGTGTGTGTGTGTGTGTGTGTGTGTGTGTGTGTGTGTGTGTGTGTGTGTGTGTGTGTGTGTGTGTGTGTGTGTGTGTGTGTGTGTGTGTGTGTGTGTGTGTGTGTGTGTGTGTGTGTGTGTGTGTGTGTGTGTTTGCATGTCTCTGTGTGTAGTGTAATAATGTATATGTCTGTCTGAGGGGAGACAGTGGTCCCAGGCTCTCTGTCAGTCTGAGGGAGACAGTGGTCCCAGGCTCTCTGTCTGTCTGAGGGAGACAGTGGTCCCAGGCTCTCTGTCTGTCTGAGGGAGACAGTGGTCCCAGGCTCTCTGTCTGTCTGAGGGAGACAGTGGTCCCAGGCTCTCTGTCTGTCTGAGGGAGACAGTGGTCCCATGCCCTCTGTCTGTCTGAGGGAGACAGTGGTCCCAGGCTCTCTGTCTGTCTGAGGGGAGACAGTGGTCTCAGGCTCTCTGTCTGTCTGAGGTAGACAGTGGTCCCAGGCTCTCTGTCTGTCTGAGGTAGACAGTGGTCCCAGGCTCTCTGTCTGTCTGAGGGAGACAGTGGTCCCAGGCTCTCTGTCTGTCTGAGGTAGACAGTGGTCCCAGGCTCTCTGTCTGTCTGAGGGAGACAGTGGTCCCAGGCTCTCTGTCTGTCTGAGGTAGACAGTGGTCCCAGGCTCTCTGTCTGTCTGAGGGAGACAGTGGTCCCAGGCTCTCTGTCTGTCTGAGGTAGACAGTGGTCCCAGGCTCTCTGTCTGTCTGAGGTAGACAGTGGTCCCAGGCTCTCTGTCTGTCTGAGGGAGACAGTGGTCCCAGGCTCTCTGTCTGTCTGAGGGAGACAGTGGTCCCAGGCTCTCTGTCTGTCTGAGGGAGACAGTGGTCCCAGGCCCTCTGTCTGTCTGAGGGAGACAGTGGTCCCAGGCTCTCTGTCTGTCTGAGGGGAGACAGTGGTCCCAGGCTCTCTGTCTGTCTGAGGGAGACAGTAGTCCCAGGCTCTCTGGACATGGTGAATAATCTGACGATCCCCAGATGTGTCTCTCTGATCCCCAGGTGAGGTTGCAGCTGTGGGACACGGCAGGACAGGAGCGCTTCAGGAGCCTCATACCTTCCTACATACGAGACTCTACTGTGGCCGTGGTGGTTTATGATATTACAAGTGAGTGGGGATCACACACACACACACACACACACACACACACACACACACACACACACACACAGACACAGACACAGACACAGACACATATACAGACACAGACACAGACACAGACACAGACACAGACACAGACACAGACACAGACACACACACACACACACACACACACACACACACAGACACAGACACAGACACAGACACAGACACAGACACAGACACAGACACAGACACAGACACAGACACATATACAGACACAGACACAGACACACACACAAACACATATATACATTGACACACACACACATATATATAGACACACTCACACACACACACATATAGACACACACACACACATATAGACACACACACACACAAACAGACACACAGCAACACACACACACACACACAGACAGACATACAGACATACACACACACAGAGACACACACACAGACACACATATAGACCCACACACACACAGACAGACACACAGCGACACACACACATACACACAGACAGACATACACACACACAGAGACACACACACATTGTATGCTGTCCTTGTTATGACCGGAATCAGGACCCACTGTTTTACAGGGCTGATATATTGTTCCATGGTTCTTTATTAAAGCACCGCTGTAACAACCATGTCAATCACTTCCTGTAGATTTGATCAGGTTTTTCCTTTGTTCTCCATAATAAACTGGGACATCTGTGTTGTGTCAGGTCCCATTGAGGCCATCAGAGACAGTGGTTTAATATCTCTGTGAGGAAGAAGAAGCTGTCCTCTTTAGAATGCGCACACACACACATACACACACACACACAGACACAGACACAGACACAGACACAGACACAGACACACACACACAGACACAGACACAGACACACAGACACACACAGACACACACACACACACACACCATCTCCTTTAAGACCATACCCTGGGGGGTGAACCTAACTGAATTCTGGTGTGTCAAGGTCAAAACAAGTGTATTGATAGTATCAAATACTATCTGAGTAGGGGAGAGCCGGGACAAAGGTAACACTGGGCGAAAGTAACACAGTCATTTTCTCAGATAAGACAGAAGCTGGAATGACATGTTGTTGAGCTCCCTGCAACAACAACAAAAACAGCCTATCCGACCATGTTTCTCCGAGTTATTAACAAAAAGTGTTTTTTAAGTGATGTAAGTTATTAAAAAACGGACCCTGTTTGGTTGTAGAGTTTTGTTTAGTTGTTTAAGGTTCCAAACATCATGTGTCAACCCATCTAGTGTCTAAATAACAGGCTTCAAGTGTCATGCTAGCTAGTCAGATGTCTTGCCTAGTTTAAATAAAGGTTAAAACAACAAAAAATATGTAAAACAAAATGTCATGCTAGCTAGTCAAGGATCATGCTAGCTAGTCAAGGATCATGCTAGCTAGTCAAGGATCATGCTAGCTAGTCAAGTGTCATGCTAGCTAGTCAAGTGTCATGCTAGCTAGTCAAGTGTCATGCTAGCTAGTCAAGGATCATGCTAGCTAGTCAAGTATCATGCTAGCTAGTCAAGTGTCATGCTAGCTAGTCAAGTGTCATGCTAGCTAGTCAAGTGTCATGCTAGCTAGTCAAGGATCATGCTAGCTAGTCAAGGATCATGCTAGCTAGTCAAGGATCATGCTAGCTAGTCAAGTGTCATGCTAGCTAGTCAAGGATCATGCTAGCTAGTCAAGTATCATGCTAGCTAGTCAAGTGTCATGCTAGCTAGTCAAGTGTCATGCTAGCTAGTCAAGTGTCATGCTAGCTAGTCAAGGATCATGCTAGCTAGTCAAGTGTCATGCTAGCTAGTCAAGTGTCATGCTAGCTAGTCAAGTATCATGCTAGCTAGTCAAGTGTCATGCTAGCTAGTCAAGTGTCATGCTAGCTAGTCAAGTGTCATGCTAGCTAGTCAAGTGTCATGCTAGCTAGTCAAGTATCATGCTAGATAGTCTTTGGTGTTAGCCTGGGAGAAGGCACAGGAGAGACGGGTGGGACGAAAGTAACACAATATCAACTGATTAATATTGTGAGACAAAGTATTGTGGGAAGCATCTGCCTCGGGTGCCAAAGGTTGCATGTTCAAATACAACAATAGAAAGTTACATTTTTGTTTAAAGGCTATCCCAAACCTTATCCCTTATCTTAACCATACAGAGTTAATGCCTAACCTTAAGATTTCAGAGTCAATACCTAAACTAAAACCTAAACTTAAATAATTTGGAGTTAATGTTTAAACTTAAACCTAACCTTAAGATTTCAGAGTCAATAACTAAACTAAAACCTAAACTTAAATAATTTGGAGTTAATGTCTAAACTAAAACCTAAACTTAAATAATTTGGAGTTAATGCCTAAACTTAAACCTAACCTTAAGATTTCAGAGTCAATACCTAAACTAAAACCTAAACTTAAGATTTCAGAGTCAATACCTAAACTAAAACCTAAACTTAAAATAATTTGGAGTTAATGCCTAAACTTAAACCTAACCTAAAATAATTTGACATTTGGAAGAACTTTGAAAGTTGATGTTTGAGAAACATGGATGAACGTCTAATTCTGACGTGAGACTGTGAGAGCTTGTTGCATAAAAGTCTCTGTAGCTCCATTGATCTCTGAGTGATTAGGGGGGAAAAAAACGAAAAGTGTTATTTTCGTCCCGGTTCTCCCCTAGTACCCAGCCCACTTGTACACCGTTAACATCAATATACACAATTCCATTTGTGTATATTGATCTTACACTGTATACTTTGTATGCTCAACCATTATTTGTCAAAACTCAACTTTAAACGAGATGATATTTGACCAACTACTTCTTTCTGCTTCTGCTCTTCTTCAACAGATGTGAACTCCTTCCAGCAAACGTCCAAATGGATCGATGACGTCAGAACGGAGAGAGGAAGTGATGTCATTATCATGCTAGTTGGCAACAAAACAGACTTGGGAGACAAGAGGTAAAGAAGTGTTATATTCAGTCATGATTTCTGGCTGCAGCCTAAATATGCGTCACAAATGTGCACCCTAGGGCCTGGTCAACAGTAGTACACTATAAAGGGAATAGGGGGCCATTTGGGACACACTGTTTCAAAGCACTGCTCCTGGACTAAATTACTTCCTTTTACTGGCCCGATTTCCATGGTTACGTCTGGTGCAGCGGTCCGTGTCCAATGTCTCTCTTCGAAAGGTCTTTGGGGTCTTTGGGGATCCAATCAAAACACAAGTTAGTTGCGACACTGTCAGTCTGTCTCTGCTCTACTTCAGAGTGACCTTGTGCCTCGTCACGCCTGAGCATGTTCCAACTGAGAGAGAGAGAGAGAGAGAGAGAGAGAGAGAGAGAGAGAGAGAGAGAGAGAGAGAGAGAGAGAGAGAGAGAGAGAGGGAGAGAGAGAGAGAGAGAGAGAGAGAGAGAGAGAGAGAGAGAGAGAGAGAGAGAGAAGGCCAGATATACAGAATAACAGAGATAACCATGGAAATATAAGCGGTGAGAGTAAGAAGACCGTAAACGCCAGGGGTAGTCAGTAAACACCGGGGGTAGTCAGTAAACACTGGGGGTAGTCAGTAAACACCGGGGGTAGTCAGTAAACACCGGGGGTAGTCAGTAAACACCGGGGGTAGTCAGTAAACGCCAGGGGTAGTCAGTAAACACCGGGGGTAGTCAGTAAACACCGGGGGTAGTCAGTAAACACCGGGGGTAGTCAGTAAACACCAGGGGTAGTCAGTAAACGGCAGGGGTAGTCAGTAAACACCAGGGGTAGTCAGTAAACACCGGGGGTAGTCAGTAAACACCGGGGGTAGTCAGTAAACACCGGGGGTAGTCAGTAAACACCGGGGGTAGTCAGTAAACACTGGGGGTAGTCAGTAAACACTGGGGGTAGTCTGTAAACACCGGGGGGTAGTCAGTAAACACCGGGGGTAGTCAGTAAACACCGGGGGTAGTCAGTAAACACCGGGGGTAGTCAGTAAACACCGGGGGTAGTCAGTAAACACCGGGGGTAGTCAGTAAACACCGGGGGTAGTCAGAAAACACCGGGGGTAGTCAGTAAACACTGGGGGTAGTCAGTAAACACCGGGGGTAGTCAGTAAACACCGGGGGTAGTCAGTAAACACCGGGGGTAGTCAGTAAACACTGGGGGTAGTCAGTAAACACTGGGGGTAGTCTGTAAACACTGGGGGGTAGTCAGTAAACACCAGGGGTAGTCAGTAAACACCGGGGGTAGTCAGTAAACACCGGGGGTAGTCAGTAAACACCGGGGGTAGTCAGTAAACACCGGGGGTAGTCAGTAAACACCGGGGGTAGTCAGTAAGGCTGGTGTGTTGACATGGTGCAGTGTGTTAAGGCTGGTGTGTTGACATGGTGCAGTGTGTTAAGGCCGGTGTGTTGACATGGTGCAGTGTGTTAAGGCTGGTGTGTTGACATGGTGCAGTGTGTTAAGGCTGGTGTGTTGACATGGTACAGTGTGTTAAGGCTGGTGTGTTGACATGGTGCAGTGTGTTAAGGCTGGTGTGTTGACATGGTGCAGTGTGTTAAGGCTGGTGTGTAGACATGGTGCAGTGTGTTAAGGCTGGTGTGTTGACATGGTGCAGTGTATTAAGGCTGGTGTGTTGACATGGTGCAGTGTGTTAAGGCTGGTGTGTTGACATGGTGCAGTGTGTTAAGGCTGGTGTGTTGACATGGTGCAGTGTATTAAGGCTGGTGTGTTGACATGGTGCAGTGTGTTAAGGCTGGTGTGTTGACATGGTGCAGTGTGTTAAGGCTGGTGTGTTGACATGGTGCGGTGTGTTGACATGGTGCAGTGTGTTAAGGCTGGTGTGTTGACATGGTGCAGTGTGTTAAGGCTGGTGTGTTGACATGGTGCAGTGTGTTAAGGCTGGTGTGTTGACATGGTACAGTGTGTTAAGGCTGGTGTGTTGACATGGTGCAGTGTGTTAAGGCTGGTGTGTTGACATGGTGCAGTGTGTTAAGGCTGGTGTGTTGACATGGTGCAGTGTGTTAAGGCTGGTGTGTTGACATGGTACAGTGTGTTAAGGCTGGTGTGTTGACATGGTGCAGTGTGTTAAGGCTGGTGTGTTGACATGGTGCAGTGTGTTAAGGCCGGTGTGTTGACATGGTGCAGTGTGTTAAGGCAGGTGTGTTGACATGGTGCAGTGTGTTAAGGCTGGTGTGTTGACATGGTGCAGTGTGTTAAGGCTGGTGTGTTGACATGGTGCAGTGTGTTAAGGCCGGTGTGTTGACATGGTGCAGTGTGTTAAGGCTGGTGTGTTGACATGGTGCAGTGTGTTAAGGCCGGTGTGTTGACATGGTGCAGTGTGTTAAGGCTGGTGTGTTGACATGGTGCAGTGTGTTAAGGCTGGTGTGTTGACATGGTACAGTGTGTTAAGATGTTTCAACACCCGAAATGACATCAACAGTAGACTATAAGCCTATTTCAACAATATCTAAATACATTTCATAAATACAGTTCAATCAACTGATTTCTATTTTACTACTTGTAGGCAACTGTCTGTAATCTGTCTCAATATATTTTTCTACTTGTAGGCTACTGTCTATTATCTGTCTCAATATATTTTTCTACTTGTAGGCAACTGTCTGTAATCTGTCTCAATATATTTTTCTACTTGTAGGCTACTGTCTGTAATCTGTCTCAATATATTTTTCTACTTGTAGGCAACTGTCTGTAATCTATCTAAATATATTTCATGATGTGCCAAATCGGTGATATAGTGCATTTAGAATAAACCGCCTCAATGTTTGCTGCTTTAGGTGGTAATATCTCTCTAGAAGCTGATCCGTGGTCAGTATTATAAAATAATTGAACACGTTTTATGGAAAGATTTGAATAGAGAAAGCTGATCCCGAGATCAGCCCTCCCTTTCTTTCGATCCTACCCGTATCGAGACACGCTCCAAAACGACGCGCTCAGTGACCGTTCTCTCGTGTGGTGTTTTTTTGGGAAACGCGTGTTACATCTTCAGACGTTGTAGGAAAGATGCATCGTTAAAACAATAGTAAGCCTTCAATTCCATCGCTATGGAAACCGGGCCTTAGTCTCTTTCCCCCATTTTACAGTGATGGTCAGTGTGAATGATCTGTCTAGAAACACACGGATTGTTCTGTCATTGAGTGTTTACTGTCTGACAGCAGAGGCTGATTTTTAACCGCTACTTGAAACGTTTAACCGTTATTCTCAACCGGCTGGTAGAGCGTATTGACAGAGAATCTTGACAGTGAATCAATTTACAAGTTAGACTTTAACTTTGAGCACTGAAGGCTGTAAGAAAACTCAAAATCACTCACCAAAGATATTGGATAAAAGGCAGGAATTCAGTTGGTGATCAATGAATATTGCATCATTCCTGTTAGAAGAGACCTTGAAGAGTAGGAATATGTAAATAAATGGTTAAAATATTTAAAAAACAGTCAGTTTATATCTCAGTAAAAGTATGGTAGAACAAGAATAGGGTAAGTACATTTTCTGTTCAAAAATACTTTTGTGAAAATATGATTGAATTGTTGACAAGATACTATTTCATGCAACATACATGGGTTAAACCACTTTTTATATCCATGGGGTCAATTAATAAATATTCAGTCTTGAATATAACATACATGTATTACCTCAAAATGTAGTCTGAACATGATTGAAGAACCTAGATCATTTGAAATATATATAAATATATACTATATACTGTACCACCTGAAAACACATTCATTTCAATGTAATTGCATACTCATGTTTGGACACTGACTTCAGTCCTCATTTAACAATGCTTACCTACCTTATGAAAGCCATTGAAGCAGACCTAAAGTAAATGATGCAATGTGTTTAGGATGAGCTAAAATGCTATGCAAATTGCCATTCTGATGTGGAATTGCTATGGCGCTCTTATGCCTTCTCAATCGCCTGGTAGAGATCTGTAATTTCCAAATTAAACATAACATTTGTAAAAAAAAAAAAAAAAATGTTAAAAAAAATGTGTGGAAGTCTTATTTAAGTTGTTAGTAATAAGAATTCAAGGTTAAATCATTTTAATTTAATTCCTTTATGCACAAATATTGATATAATAACCATTAAATTGAAGTTGAAGTCAATTGAAATTGAACTTGGAGTCAACGCTCCCATTTTACGACTCAGGAAAGCGTGCAATTTATTATGATGATGAACTTTACAAGGTGGTGAAAGCGCACGTCGATGAGTTTGATGCTCCTTGCCAATAAATATTGAGATTCTTATTCTGGTGACATGATGATCGATCCTTGGCTGCCTTTTGACAAATAGAAGATAATCTCATGTATAAAAAGCTCATGTAGACTAGCCTACCCGCACTGTATCTGCCAGCTGTTGACTAGAGCACACATGACAAGACAAGAGGAGGCACATTTGCTATTTTTAACACAACAGTTCACTATCGGTAGAGTTGAAAATGTGTTGTTTATTTGAGACAAGAAAACTTTTGCGAAAAAAATGTACATTTTATGGGCACTACCTCATCGTATACTGCTTCTTATCTGCGACAAGTATGTTTGGTAGAAATACTAGAATAGATAAATAAATACTACAGGCGGGTATTTAATATGATATAATACTACAGGCGGGACAGATTTTAGAATAGTCACATGAAAATCTGTCGTCAATTGGATGGAAACCGAGCTCCAGTCTTGTATGGATGGAAACGTTGCTCCGGTCTTGTATGGATGGAAACCTTGCTCCAGTCTTGTATGGATGGAAACCTAGCTCCGGTCTTGTATGGATGGAAACGTTGCTCCAGTCTTGTATGGATGGAAACGTTGCTCCAGTCTTGTATGGATGGAAACCTAGCTCCAGTCTTGTATGGATGGAAACCTTGCTCCAGTCTTGTATGGATGGAAACCTAGCTCCAGTCTTGTATGGATGGAAACCTAGCTCCAGTCTTGTATGGATGGAAACCTAGCTCCAGTCTTGTATGGATGGAAACCTAGCTCCGGTCTTGTATGGATGGAAACGTTGCTCCAGTCTTGTATGGATGGAAACCTTGCTCCGGTCTTGTATGGATGGAAACCTTGCTCCAGTCTTGTATGGATGGAAACCGAGCTCCGGTCTTGTATGGATGGAAACGTTGCTCCAGTCTTGTATGGATGGAAACCTAGCTCCAGTCTTGTATGGATGGAAACGTTGCTCCAGTCTTGTATGGATGGAAACCTAGCTCCAGTCTTGTATGGATGGAAACCTAGCTCCAGTCTTGTATGGATGGAAACGTTGCTCCAGTCTTGTATGGATGGAAACCTAGCTCCAGTCTTGTATGGATGGAAACCTAGCTCCAGTCTTGTATGGATGGAAACCTAGCTCCAGTCTTGTATGGATGGAAACCTAGCTCCGGTCTTGTATGGATGGAAACCTAGCTCCAGTCTTGTATGGATGGAAACCTAGCTCCAGTCTTGTATGGATGGAAACCTAGCTCCAGTCTTGTATGGATGGAAACGTTGCTCCAGTCTTGTATGGATGGAAACCTAGCTCCAGTCTTGTATGGATGGAAACCTAGCTCCAGTCTTGTATGGATGGAAACCTAGCTCCAGTCTTGTATGGATGGAAACCTAGCTCCAGTCTTGTATGGATGGAAACCTAGCTCCAGTCTTGTATGGATGGAAACGTTGCTCCAGTCTTGTATGGATGGAAACCTAGCTCCAGTCTTGTATGGATGGAAACCTAGCTCCAGTCTTGTATGGATGGAAACGTTGCTCCAGTCTTGTATGGATGGAAACGTTGCTCCAGTCTTGTATGGATGGAAACCTAGCTCCAGTCTTGTATGGATGGAAACCTAGCTCCAGTCTTGTATGGATGGAAACCTAGCTCCAGTCTTGTATGGATGGAAACCTAGCTCCAGTCTTGTATGGATGGAAACCTAGCTCCAGTCTTGTATGGATGGAAACCTAGCTCCAGTCTTGTATGGATGGAAACCTAGCTCCAGTCTTGTATGGATGGAAACCTAGCTCCAGTCTTGTATGGATGGAAACCTAGCTCCAGTCTTGTATGGATGGAAACCTAGCTCCGGTCTTGTATGGATGGAAACCTAGCTCCAGTCTTGTATGGATGGAAACCTAGCTCCAGTCTTGTATGGATGGAAACCTAGCTCCAGTCTTGTATGGATGGAAACGTTGCTCCAGTCTTGTATGGATGGAAACCTAGCTCCAGTCTTGTATGGATGGAAACCTAGCTCCAGTCTTGTATGGATGGAAACCTAGCTCCAGTCTTGTATGGATGGAAACCTAGCTCCAGTCTTGTATGGATGGAAACCTAGCTCCAGTCTTGTATGGATGGAAACGTTGCTCCAGTCTTGTATGGATGGAAACCTAGCTCCAGTCTTGTATGGATGGAAACCTAGCTCCAGTCTTGTATGGATGGAAACGTTGCTCCAGTCTTGTATGGATGGAAACGTTGCTCCAGTCTTGTATGGATGGAAACCTAGCTCCAGTCTTGTATGGATGGAAACCTAGCTCCAGTCTTGTATGGATGGAAACGTTGCTCCGGTCTTGTATGGATGGAAACCTAGCTCCAGTCTTGTATGGATGGAAACGTTGCTCCAGTCTTGTATGGATGGAAACCTAGCTCCAGTCTTGTATGGATGGAAACCTAGCTCCAGTCTTGTATGGATGGAAACGTTGCTCCAGTCTTGTATGGATGGAAACCTAGCTCCAGTCTTGTATGGATGGAAACCTAGCTCCAGTCTTGTATGGATGGAAACGTTGCTCCAGTCTTGTATGGATGGAAACCTAGCTCCAGTCTTGTATGGATGGAAACCTAGCTCCAGTCTTGTATGGATGGAAACGTTGCTCCAGTCTTGTATGGATGGAAACCTAGCTCCAGTCTTGTATGGATGGAAACGTTGCTCCAGTCTTGTATGGATGGGAACCTAGCTCCAGTCTTGTATGGATGGAAACGTTGCTCCAGTCTTGTATGGATGGAAACCTAGCTCCAGTCTTGTATGGATGGAAACCTAGCTCCAGTCTTGTATGGATGGAAACCTAGCTCCAGTCTTGTATGGATGGAAACGTTGCTCCAGTCTTGTATGGATGGAAACGTTGCTCCAGTCTTGTATGGATGGAAACGTTGCTCCAGTCTTGTATGGATGGAAACCTAGCTCCAGTCTTGTATGGATGGAAACCTAGCTCCAGTCTTGTATGGATGGAAACGTTGCTCCAGTCTTGTATGGATGGAAACCTAGCTCCAGTCTTGTATGGATGGAAACGTTGCTCCAGTCTTGTATGGATGGGAACCTAGCTCCGGTCTTGTATGGATGGAAACGTTGCTCCAGTCTTGTATGGATGGAAACCTAGCTCCAGTCTTGTATGGATGGAAACCTTGCTCCGGTCTTGTATGGATGGAAACCTAGCTCCGGTCTTGTATGGATGGAAACGTTGCTCCAGTCTTGTATGGATGGAAACCTAGCTCCGGTCTTGTATGGATGGAAACCTTGCTCCGGTCTTGTATGGATGGAAACCTAGCTCCAGTCTTGTATGGATGGAAACCTAGCTCCGGTCTTGTTTGGATGGAAACCTTGCTCCGGTCTTGTATGGATGGAAACCTTGCTCCGGTCTTGTATGGATGGAAACCTAGCTCCGGTCTTGTATGGATGGAAACCTAGCTCCAGTCTTGTATGGATGGAAACCTAGCTCCAGTCTTGTATGGATGGAAACGTTGCTCCAGTCTTGTATGGATGGAAACGTTGCTCCAGTCTTGTATGGATGGAAACCTAGCTCCAGTCTTGTATGGATGGAAACGTTGCTCCAGTCTTGTATGGATGGAAACCTAGCTCCAGTCTTGTATGGATGGAAACGTTGCTCCAGTCTTGTATGGATGGGAACCTAGCTCCGGTCTTGTATGGATGGAAACGTTGCTCCAGTCTTGTATGGATGGAAACCTAGCTCCAGTCTTGTATGTATGGAAACCTTGCTCCGGTCTTGTATGGATGGAAACCTAGCTCCGGTCTTGTATGGATGGAAACGTTGCTCCAGTCTTGTATGGATGGAAACCTAGCTCCGGTCTTGTATGGATGGAAACCTTGCTCCGGTCTTGTATGGATGGAAACCTAGCTCCAGTCTTGTATGGATGGAAACCTAGCTCCGGTCTTGTTTGGATGGAAACCTTGCTCCGGTCTTGTATGGATGGAAACCTTGCTCCGGTCTTGTATGGATGGAAACCTAGCTCCGGTCTTGTATGGCTGGAAACCTAGCTCCGGTCTTGTATGGCTGGAAACCTTGCTCCGGTCTTGTATGGATGGAAACCTAGCTCCGGTCTTGTATGGATGGAAACCTAGCTCCAGTCTTGTATGGATGGAAACCTTGCTCCGGTCTTGTATGGATGGAAACCTAGCTCCGGTCTTGTATGGATGGAAACCTAGCTCCAGTCTTGTATGGATGGGAACCTAGCTCCAGTCTTGTATGGCTGGAAACCTAGCTCCAGTCATGTATGCTTTTAATTCTTGTGACTGTCCCTGAATTCTCATTTTCCCCCTCCCTCCCTTCCCTGAATCCCCAGTTCCCCCCCTCACTCCACTCCTTGAATCCTCAGTCCCCCCCTTCCTCCCCGAATCCCCAGTTCTCCCTCCCTCCCCTCCCTCCCAGAATCCCCAGTTCCCCCCTCCCTCCCAGAATCCCCAGTTCCCCCCTCCCTCCCCCCTCCCAGAATCCCCAGTTCCCCCCTCCCTCCCCTCCCTCCCAGAATCCCCAGTTCCCCCCTCCTTGAATCCCCAGTTCCCGCCTCCCGTTTCTCCCTCCCAGAATCCTCAGTTTCCCCCTCCATCCCCTCCCCGAATCCTCACTTCCCCCCTCCCTCCCCTCCCTGAATCCTCAAACCCCCCTCTCACCCCTGTCAGAATCCTCAGTTTCCCCCTCCCCCCATTGAATCTCCCTTCTACATCTGAGGAGTGTCACAAAAATTCATCATATTTCAGTGGGAGTATCTGATACTTGGAGAGAGTGCATGGAAATGGGACCTAAAAGGATATGTGCATGCAATCTGTTTAGACAGACAGTCTTAGACTGATAAAGCTGGATGCTAGGTGTTGCTAAAGGTTGTATGTCGCTCGTACGCTCTCTCAATGCATATGATCATCAATATTGAGATCTGTGTAGAAATGGGGGCATGATCTGCTAGCATCTAAAGCAGAGAATAATCACATTCACATTGGGACAGAAACATTAGTCTGTGTGGCTTTGACCTCGCCAAATAGTAATACTACTGAATGTATGAGTGATAAGCTTGATCTCCTCCCTCTGACAGAGAGACAGGATGCAGAATGCTCTGTCTGCATCACGAAAACTCAGCATTTGATTTGGTCTGATCCTTCTTTTGTTGATTTATTTGTCCTTTTGCTTTTGGAAATCAGAACCCTAACAAAGCATTCAAAAAAGACAAAGATGTATGACCATGTTCCTGAGGTCAGCCAAACATGCAGTGGTCCTTGAGAGATGAACCAGAACTCTAACAGGGAGTGAAGTTGACTGACTGACTGACTGACTGACTTAGTATCCTCTGTCTCTGTGTGTCTGAGGGGTACTGTGACAACGTGGACTAGTCTAGGATGCTAGTGATGAATCTTCTGTGTTGGATCTCTGGGACTCTGGCTGCTTTTAGAGACAGATTAGAGTGTGTTCTCTGTCCTGATGGAAGACTGGTGGGATGGGGTTTATCGGTAGAGAGCTGCCTGCCAGGACTGGTGGGGGTGTCTAGAAAGCTGTTTTTTTGCACGGTGGTAATGATAATGCTACTGTAGATTCTTGTTCTTCTTCCTATTCTTCTTCTTCTGTATGCAGTGGACCTGCCAAGCTAGGCTAGGCCTATGTCTTATGACAAATATATACAGTTGAAGTCGGATGTTTACATACACTTAGGTTGGAGTTTTGTTTTTCCAACCACTCCACAAATTTCTTGTTAACAAACTATAGTTTTGGCCAGTCGGTTAGGACATCTTCTTTGTGCATGACACAAGTTATTTTTCCAACAGTTGTTTACAGACAGCTTATTTCACTTATGATTCACTCTATCACAAGTTTTAATACACAAAGTTTACATACACTAAGTTGACTGTGCCTTCAAACAGCTTGGAAAATTCCAGAGAATGATGTCATGCCTTTAGAAGCTTCTGATAGGCTAATTGACTAATAGGCTAATCAGTTGAGTCAATTGGAGGTGTACCTGTGGATGTATTTCAAGGCCTACCCTCAAACTCAGTGCCTCTTTGCTTGACATCATGGGAAAATCAAAATAAATCAGCCAAAACCTCCACAAGTCTGGTTCATCCTTAGGAGCAATTTCCAAACGCCTGAAGGTACCAAGTTCATCTGTACAAACAATAGTACGCAAGTATAAACACCATGGGACCACGCAGCCATCATACCGCTCAGGAAGGAGACGCGTTCTGTCTCCAAGAGATGAACATACTTTGGTGCGGAAAGTGCAAATCAATCCCAGAACAACAGCAAAGGACCTTGTGAAGATGCTGTAGGAAACAGGTACAAAAGTATCTATATCCACAGTAAAACGAGTCCTATATCGACATAACCTGAAAGGCTGCTCAGCAAGGAAGAAGCCACTGCTCCAAAACCACCATAAAAAAGCAGACTACGGTTTTCAACTGCACATGGGGACAAAGATCGTACTTTTTGGAGAAATGTCCTCTGGTCTGATGAAACAAAAATAGAACTGTTTGGCCATAATGACCATCGTTATGTTTGGAGGAAATAGGGGGAGGCTTGTAAGTCGAAGAACACCATCCCAATCGTGAAGCACGGGGGTGGCAGCATCATGTTGTGGGGGTGGCAGCATCGTGTTGTGGGGGTGGCAGCATCATGTTGTGGGGGTGGCAGCATCGTGTTGTGAGGGTGCTTTGCTGCAGGAGGGACTGGTGCACTTCACAAAATAGATGGCATCATGACGAAAGAAAATTACGTGGATATATTGAAGCAACATCTCAAGACATCAGTCAGGAAGTTAAAGCTTGATCGCAAATGGGTCTTCCAAATGGACAATGACCACAAGCATACTTCCAAAGTTGTGGCAAAATGGCAACAAAGTCAAGTTATTGGAGTGGCCAAAGCCCTGACCTCAACCCTATAGAAAATGTGTGGGCAGAACTGAAAAAGCGTGTGCGAGCAAGGAGGCCTGACTCAGTTACAGCAGCTCTGTCAGGAGGAAAGGGCCAAAATTCACCCAACTTATTGTGGGAAGCTTGTGGAAGACTACCCGAAATGTTTGACCCAAGTTAAAAGGTTTAAAGACAATGCTACCAAATACAAATTGAGTGTATGTAAACTTCTGACCCACTGGGAATGTAATGAAAGAAATAAAAGCTGACATCCATACTAAACCCTCAGAGGACATGCATACTAAACCCTCAGAGGACATCCATACTAAATCCTCAGAGGACATCCATACTAAATCCTCAGAGGACATGCATACTAATCCCTCAGAGGACATGCATACTAATCCCTCAGAGGACATGCATACTAATCCCCAACTATCAGACACCTCAAGGACATCCATACAAACCCTCAGAGACATGCATACTAACCCTCAGAGACATCCATACTAAATCCTCAGAGGACATCCATACTAAATCCTCAGAGGACATGCATACTAATCCCTCAGAGGACATGCATACTAATCCCTCAGAGGACATGCATACTAATCCCTCAGAGGACATGCATACTAAACCCTCAGAGGACATCCATACTAAACCCTCAGAGGACATGCATACTAAACCCTCAGAGGACATCCATACTAAATCCTCAGAGGACATGCATACTAATCCCTCAGAGGACATGCATACTAATCCCTCAGAGGACATGCATACTAAACCCTCAGAGGACATCCATACTAAACCCTCAGAGGACATGCATACTAAACCCTCAGAGGATATGCATACTAAACCCTCAGAGGATATGCATGCTAAACCCTCAGAGGACATGCATGCTCTCCTAAACCCTCAGAGGACATGCATACTAAACCCTCAGAGGATATGCATGCTAAACCCTCAGAGGACATGCATACTAAACCCTCAGAGGACATGCATACTAAACCCTCATGCATGTAAATACATATAAAGCAGTAGTAAATACAGACGGGGACTGCGCCCTCAATGACAAGACATTCCTTACATAGTGCACTACTTTTAACCGTAGCCCTTTGGGTTTCCCATTTGGGACGCAACCAGGCTGTGCTGTACTGAGGAGAACCAAGAAGACAGGCTGCTTACATCACCATGCAAGCCTGCCTGTCTGTCTGTCTGTGTCTGTGTCTGTCTGTGTCTGTGTCTGTGTCTGTGTCTGTGTCTGTGGCTGTGTCTGTGTCTGTGTCTGTCTGTCCCTGAAGACTACTGGCTGCCTCTGGTCTGTGATATAGACACAGTGGGTTTAGTTACCAGTCTGTACTGGATGGTCTGTGATATAGAGACAGTGGGTTTAGTTACCAGGCTGGGCTGGATGGTCTGTGATATAGAGACAGTGGGTTTAGTTACCAGGCTGGGCTGGATGGTCTGTGATATAAACACAGTGGGTTTAGTTACCAGTCTGGGCTGGATGGTCTGTGATATAAACACAGTGGGTTTAGTTACCAGTCTGGGCTGGATGGTCTGTGATATAGACACAGTGGGTTTAGTTACCAGTCTGGGCTGGATGGTCTGTGATATAGAGACAGTGGGTTTAGTTACCAGGCTGGGCTGGATGGTCTGTGATATAGACACAGTGGGTTTAGTTACCAGTCTGGGCTGGATGGTCTGTGATATAGACACAGTGGGTTTAGTTACCAGTCTGGGCTGACTGGTCTGTGATATAGACACAGTGGGTTTAGTTACCAGTCTGGGCTGGATGGTCTGTGATATAGACACAGTGGGTTTAGTTACCAGTCTGTACTGGATGGTCTGTGATATAGACACAGTGGGTTTAGTTACCAGTCTGTACTGGGCTGGATGGTCTGTGATATAGAGACAGTGGGTTTAGTTACCAGTCTGTACTGGATGGTCTGTGATATAGAGACAGTGGGTTTAGTTACCAGTCTGTACTGGATGGTCTGTGATATAGACACAGTGGGTTTAGTTACCAGTCTGTACTGGATGGTCTGTGATACAGACACAGTGGGTTTAGTTACCAGTCTGGGCTGGATGGTCTGTGATATAGAGACAGTGGGTTTAGTTACCAGTCTGGGCTGGATGGTCTGTGATATAGACACAGTGGGTTTAGTTACCAGTCTGGGCTGGATGGTCTGTGATATAGAGACAGTGGGTTTAGTTACCAGTCTGTGCTGGATGGTCTGTGATATAGACACAGGTTGTTAGTTACCAGTCTGTACTGGATGGTCTGTGATACAGACACAGTGGGTTTAGTTACCAGTCTGTGCTGGATGGTCTGTGATATAGAGACAGTGGGTTTAGTTACCAGTCTGTACTGGATGGTCTGTGATATAGACACAGTGGGTTTAGTTACCAGTCTGGGCTGGATGGTCTGTGATATAGACACAGTGGTTTAGTTACCAGTCTGGGCTGGATGGTCTGTGATAATAACACAGTGGGTTTAGTTACCAGTCTGGGCTGGATGGTCTGTGATATAGAGACAGTGGGTTTAGTTACCAGTCTGGGCTGGATGGTCTGTGATATAGACACAGTGGGTTTAGTTACCAGTCTGTACTGGATGGTCTGTGATATAGACACAGTGGGTTTAGTTACCAGGTCGCTGGATGGTCTGTGATATAGACACAGTGGGTTTAGTTACCAGTCTGTGCTGGATGGTCTGTGATATAGAGACAGTGGGTTTAGTTACCAGTCTGGGCTGGATGGTCTGTGATATAGACACAGTGGGTTTAGTTACCAGTCTGTACTGGATGGTCTGTGATATAGACACAGTGGGTTTAGTTACCAGTCTGGGCTGGATGGTCTGTGATATAGACACAGTGGGTTTAGTTACCAGTCTGGGCTGGGCTGGATGGTCTGTGATATAGACACAGTGGGTTTAGTTACCAGTCTGGGCTGACTGGTCTGTGATATAGACACAGTGGGTTTAGTTACCAGTCTGGGCTGGGCTGGATGGTCTGTGATATAGACACAGTGGGTTTAGTTACCAGTCTGTACTGGATGGTCTGTGATATAGAGACAGTGGGTTTAGTTACCAGTCTGTACTGGATGGTCTGTGATATAGACACAGTGGGTTTAGTTACCAGTCTGGGTTGGATGGTCTGTGATATAGACACAGTGGTTGTTACCAGTCTGGGCTGACTGGTCTGTGATATAGACACAGTGGGTTTAGTTACCAGTCTGGGCTGGATGGTCTGTGATACAGACACAGTGGGTTTAGTTACCAGGCTGGGCTGGATGGTCTGTGATATAGAGACAGTGGGTTTAGTTACCAGTCTGGGCTGGATGGTCTGTGATATAGACACAGTGGGTTTAGTTACCAGTCTGTACTGGATGGTCTGTGATATAGACACAGTGGGTTTAGTTACCAGTCTGGGCTGGATGGTCTGTGATATAGAGACAGTGGGTTTAGTTACCAGTCTGGGCTGGATGGTCTGTGATATAGACACAGTGGGTTTAGTTACCAGTCTGTACTGGGCTGGATGGTCTGTGATATAGAGACAGTGGGTTTAGTTACCAGTCTGGGCTGGATGGTCTGTGATATAGACACAGTGGGTTTAGTTACCAGTCTGTACTGGGCTGGATGGTCTGTGATATAGAGACAGTGGGTTTAGTTACCAGTCTGTACTGGGCTGGATGGTCTGTAATATAGACACAGTGGGTTTAGTTACCAGTCTGGGCTGGATGGTCTGTGATATAGACACAGTGGGTTTAGTTACCAGTCTGTACTGGATGGTCTGTGATATAGACACAGTGGGTTTAGTTACCAGGCTGGGCTGGATGGTCTGTGATATAGAGACAGTGGGTTTAGTTACCAGTCTGGGCTGGTGGTCTGTGATATAGACACAGTGGTTTAGTTACCAGTGCTGGCTGGATGGTCTGTGATATAGAGACAGTGGGTTTAGTTACCAGTCTGGGCTGGATGGTCTGTGATTAGAGACAGTGGGTTTAGTTACCCTCTGTACTGATGGTCTGTGATATAGACACAGTGGGTTTAGTTACCAGTCTGTACTGGATGGTCTGTGATACAGACACAGTGGGTTTAGTTACCAGTCTGGGCTGGATGGTCTGTGATATAGACACAGTGGGTTTAGTTACCAGTCTGTACTGGATGGTCTGTGATACAGACACAGTGGGTTTAGTTACCAGTCTGGGCTGGATGGTCTGTGATATAGACACAGTGGGTTTAGTTACCAGTCTGTACTGGGCTGGATGGTCTGTGATATAGAGACAGTGGGTTTAGTTACCAGTCTGGGCTGGGCTGGATGGTCTGTGATATAGACACAGTGGGTTTAGTTACCAGTCTGGGCTGGGCTGGATGGTCTGTGATATAGACACAGTGGGTTTAGTTACCAGTCTGTACTGGGCTGGATGGTCTGTGATATAGAGACAGTGGGTTTAGTTACCAGTCTGGGCTGGGCTGGATGGTCTGTGATATAGAGACAGTGGGTTTAGTTACCAGTCTGTACTGGGCTGGATGGTCTGTGATATAGACACAGTGGGTTTAGTTACCAGTCTGGGCTGGATGGTCTGTGATATAGACAGTGGGTTTTAGTTACCAGTCTGGGCTGGATGGTCTGTGAAATAACACAGTGGGTTGTTAGTTACCAGTCTGGGCTGGATGGTCTGTGATATAGACACAGTGGGTTTAGTTACCAGTCTGGGCTGGATGGTCTGTGATATAGACACAGTGGGTTTAGTTACCAGTCTGGGCTGGATGGTCTGTGATAATAACACAGTGGGTTTAGTTACCAGTCTGGGCTGGATGGTCTGTGATATAGACACAGTGGGTTTAGTTACCAGTCTGGGCTGTACTGGATGGTCTGTGATATAGACACAGTGGGTTTAGTTACCAGTCTGTACTGGATGGTCTGTGATATAGACACAGTGGGTTTAGTTACCAGTCTGGGCTGGATGGTCTGTGATATAGACACAGTGGGTTTAGTTACCAGTCTGGGCTGGATGGTCTGTGATATACCACATTGGGTTTAGTTACCAGTCTGGGCTGGATGGTCTGTGATATAGACACAGTGGGTTTAGTTACCAGTCTGTACTGGATGGTCTGTGATATAGACACAGTGGGTTTAGTTACCAGTCTGGGCTGGATGGTCTGTGATATAGACACAGTGGGTTTAGTTACCAGTCTGTACTGGATGGTCTGTGATATAGACACAGTGGGTTTAGTTACCAGTCTGTACTGGATGGTCTGTGATATAGACACAGTGGGTTTAGTTACAGATCTGGGCTGGATGGTCTGTGATATAGACACAGTGGGTTTAGTTACCAGTCTGGGCTGGATGGTCTGTGATATAGACACAGTGGGTTTAGTTACCAGTCTCTGGCTGGATTCTTGATATAGCCACGTGGTTTTAGTTACCAGTCTGGGCTGTGGTCTGTGATATCACAGTGGGTTTGTACAGTGCTGGCTGGATGGTCTGTGTATACACAGTGGGTTTAGTTACCAGTCTGACTGATGGTCTGTGATATAGACACAGTGGTTTAGTTACCAGTCTGGCTGGCTGGATGGTCTATATAGACACAGTGGTTAGTTACCAGTTGGCTGGATGTCTGTGTAGTACTGTTACGTCTGGTCTGTCTGCTGTGATATAGCAGTGGTTCTTACCAGTCTGGGCTGGGATGGTCTGTGATATAAATTTGATTAGCTACCAGGCTGCATAGTGATCAAAATTGGGTGAAAATATAATATATTTTCAACGTCTTTTCAATGTCTTTTCAATGTCTTTTGCTCTGTGCTGGCTGGGTTGTGTAGTCAGCCTAGGAGGATGCTGTAGTCTCTTCACCATACCGTTTGACTTTACTGGGTGTTCTTTGACAAGGCAAATTTAACCAGCGTTTGTAAACGCATGTGCTAGATTTAGCCAGCCCGCTAATATTCAACTGTAGTCCCCTCTTTCCATTCTGTGCACCTGACACTCTCCCTTTCTCACGTTCCCAGGAACAACATTTCATAGTAATAGGCAGTAATTAGTACATTTTTTTCAGGCCACAACACCATCGATCAGCTTCACCATAATATAATATAATAATAATAATAATAATAATAATAATAATGAACGATGTTAGATGTGCTGTTGGGAGAGTGCTGGCAGACAGTGCTGCTCAGTGTGGCTGGCTGTGGC
The DNA here is from genome assembly GCF_016432855.1 of Salvelinus namaycush. NCBI lineage: Eukaryota > Metazoa > Chordata > Actinopteri > Salmoniformes > Salmonidae > Salvelinus > Salvelinus namaycush. The sequence goes on from NC_052315.1 coordinate 1,080,159, forward strand.
TGTGGCTTGTTGTAGTCTGTCGACTACAGTACCTCCCCATTGGGCACAAACTGGTTGAATCAATGTTGCTTCCACAGAAAAAAAGCAATGTGATGACGTTGAATCGACGTGGAAAACTGATTAGATTTGCAAAAAAAAAGTCATCAACGTAAAGTATTTTATTTTCATCAGGTCACTGCTTATTTAAGATGTTGTTCAGTCTGTGGTTTGATGTGGATTCATGTCCTCTCCTCTCCCAGGCAGATCACCATAGAGGAAGGGGAACAGCGGGCCAAGGAGCTCAGCGTCATGTTTATTGAGACCAGCGCCAAGACGGGCTACAACGTCAAACAGGTTAGTGTTTATTGAGACCAGCGTCAAGGGGCTACAACGTCAACAGGTTATGTTTATTTAGACCAGTACCGTCAAACAGGTTAGTGTTTATTGAGACCAGCGCCAAGACGGCTACAACGTCAAACAGGTTAGTGTTTATTGAGACAGCGCCAAGACGGGCTACAACGTCAAACGGTTAGTGTTTATTGAGACCAGCGTCAAGACGGGCTACAACGTCAAACAGGTTAGTGTTTATTGAGACCAGCTACAATGTCAAACAGGTTAGTGTTTATTGAGACCAGCGCCAAGACAGGCTACAACGTCAAACAGGTTAGTGTTTATTGAGACTAGCTACAATGTCAAACAGGTTAGTGTTTATTGAGACTAGCTACAACGTCAAACAGGTTAGTGTTTATTGAGACACGTCAAGACGGGCTACAACGTCAAACAGTTAGTTGTTTATTGAGACCAGCGCCAAGACAGGCTACACGTCAAACAGGTTAGTGTTTATTGAGACCAGCGCCAAGAAGGCTACAACGTCAAACAGGTTAGTGTTTATTGAGACCAGCGTCAAGACAGGCTACAACGTCAACAGGTTGTTTATTGAGACTAGCTACAACGTAAACAGGTTAGTGTTTATTGAACAGCGTCAAGACAGGCTACACGTCAAACAGGTTAGTGTTTATTGAGACCAGCGCCAAGACAGGCTACAACGTCAAACAGGTTAGTGTTTATTGAGACGGGACAGGCTACAACGTCAAACAGGTATGTGTTATTTGAGACCAGCGCAAGACAGGCTACAACGTCAAACAGGTTAGTGTTTATTGAGACCACGCAAGCTAAGCAAGGCTACAGTACTAACAGAGTAGCAGTGGTTTATTGAGACTAGCTACAACGTCAAACAGGTAGTGTTTATTGAGACCAGCGTCAAGACAGGCTACAACGTCAAACAGGTTAGTGTTTATTGAGCACGCGCCAAGACAGGCTACAACGTCAAACAGGTTAGTGTTTATTGAGACCAGCTACAACGTCAAACAGGTTAGTGTTTATTGAGACCAGCGCCAAGACAGGCTACAACGTCAAACAGGTTAGTGTTTATTGAGACCAGCGTCAAGACAGGCTACAACGTCAAACAGGTTAGTGTTTATTGAGACCAGCGCCAAGACAGGCTACAACGTCAAACAGGTTAGTGTTTATTGAGACCAGCGTCAAGACAGGCTGGTGAATCTGCATGTCTGTATAATGTACTTTCAGTGGCTCAGTGTGTTCTAAGTCCCTCTGAGTGTTCTAAGTCCCTCTGAGTGTTCTAAGTCCCTCTGAGTGTTCTAAGTCCCTCTGAGTGTTCTGAGTCCCTCTGAGTGTTGAGTCCCTCTGAGTGTTGACAACACTAAATCTCTGTGTCGTATTTCTGCATGAACCACATATACGGATTATTTCTGTCACTGTCAGTGTTGACAGGAAATGGTCTAGTGGCAAGAGGGCATGACTGAGTCATTTTTCCCATGACTGACTTGTCCTTGATTTATGAGTAATAAACAGTGACTAGCGTAAAGTGTTTGTTATCGAATATAGAAACGGGCTTTGGTTGGAATCAGGTCTATTACCTCTAACTGCAGGAAGTCAGAGAGAGCAAGAAGGGAGATCGAGAGAGCTGGCTTGAGAGAGAGAGACGACCACAGCCTGGTATCAATTAGTATCAATTGTACAAGGTTGTACCAATGTCTATGAATGACACAGGCGAGCCAGCAGGGTTAACAGTGGGGTGTTTATCCTCTTTGTTTTGTGTTTATCCTCTTTGTTATGCTCTGGTCCCTTTGTTCCATTAGTGGTCCTGAAGTAATGCAGAACAATGGGTCATGTGTTTGCATCAGTGCTGGGTGACAACGTGGTTCCCTTCACAGACACAATATACTGTTAGCTTGTCTTTATAAAACCATTTATTTACTATACAGATGCTCTTGTATTGTAACTCAGAGATGATGGAAAGACAGAGATGGAAGAGAGAGAGAGATGGAAGAGAGAGAGAGAGAGAGATGGAAGAGAGAGAGAGAGAGAGATGGAAGAGAGAGAGAGAGAGAGAGAGAGAGAGAGAGAGATGGAAGAGAGAGAGAGAGAGAGATGGAAGAGAGAGAGAGAGAGAGAGAGAGAGAGAGAGAGAGAGAGAGAGAGAGAGAGAGAGAGAGAGAGAGAGAGAGAGAGAGAGAGAGAGAGAGAGAGAGAGAGAGAGAGATGAGAGAGAGATGAGAGAGAGATGAGAGAGAGATGAGAGAAAGAAGGAGAGAAGGAGAGAGCAAAGGAGAGACAGAGATGGAAGAGAGAGAGAGTGATGGAAGCACCTAGATCTTCTGTACAGATTCTGCCAGACCTGGGCCCTGACAGACCTGGGCCCTGACAGTAAATCTCAGTAAGACCAAAATATTGGTTGTTCCAAAAAAGGTCCAGTCGCCATGACAACAAATACAAATTCCATCTAGACACCGTTGCCCTAGAGCACACAAAAAACGATTACATACCTTGGCCTAAACGTCAACGCCACAGGTAACTTCCACAAAGCTGTGCACGAGCTGAGAGACAAGGCAAGAAGGGCCTTCTATGCCATCAAAAGGAACATAAAATTCGACATACCAATTAGGATCTGGCTAAAAATACTTGAATCAGTTATAGAATCCATTGCCCTTTATGGTTGTGAGGTCTGGGGTCCGCTCACCAACCAAGAATTCACAAAATGGGACGACAAAGACCAAATTGAGACTCTGCATGCAGAATTCGGCAAAAATATCCTCAGTGTACAACGTAAAACAAGCAGAGCAGAATTAGGCCGTTACCCGCTAATGATCAAAATCCAGAAAAGAGCCGTTGTAACGTCCGGGGTGTAGTGGGTGAGAAGTCAGGCGCAGGAAGCAGAGAGTTCAGGGTAGTGCTAACTTTTAATGCACCACAACGGTGAACATACGGCAACCAAAACAAATGCCCCAAACACGGGAGACTAAAACAGTCCAGGAAAAAAAAAAAACACATGGGAAAACCGTGACACACAGACGTGTACACATGTACATCGAACAATCCCGCACAACCAGCAGGCGGGCCTGCTGGTAAATAAAGCCTAACCAATCAGCCTAAAACAAACACAGGTGAAACCAATAAACAGAAAAGGGGAAAAAAGGATCAGTGGCAGCTAGTAGGCCGGTGACGACGACCGCCGAGCGCCACCCGAACGGGAAGGGGAGCCACCTTCCTGTTGGAGTCGTGACAGCCGTTAAATTCTACAACTTAAAGTAAGCGATTCCCAAACCTTCCATAACAAAA